>NC_137980.1:39034386-39066722 GCF_963924665.1 Micromys minutus | reverse complement strand
AGTGATCTCTCTCCCCAGCGCGAATCCGCCATCAAGATCTGGGAAGAGGAGGAGGAAGAAGAGGAAGAGGAGGAGGAAGAGGAGGAGGAGAAGGAGGAGAAGGAGGAGGTGGTGAAGGAAGAGGAGGTGGAGGAAGAGGAGGAAGAGGAGGAGGAGGGAAAGAGAAGGAAGAAGAAAAAGAAGAAATCCACTGTCTTCTCAGGATTGTTTTCTCCCTTATCTTTAAGCGCGAGTGTGCGCGTGGCGCGTGTGCGCCCCTCATCCCTGCCATATCTGAACCCCGTCTTGGATGTTTAATAAAGAAATCAAGTGTCTCACCAGTCACCAAAAAAAACAGCAAAAAGCAAAACCAAAAAAAGAAAAAAATCCAAAAGCAAAACAAAAGAGAGGGTGAAAAAAAAACCAAACAAAACAAGGCAGAACCAACCTCCACTTGCAAGCAGCAGGCGCGAGCCGCATATCTGCCGCCCAGAGAGGGGGTCTCCGGCCCCGCGCTGGAGCGCTGGCAGGGGGATCGTCAGGGGGACAGAGGCCGAGTGACGTCCTAGGAGCCACAGAAAGACGAGCGAGACTGCGGCCCCCGCGCGCGGCTCGGGGCTGGGGCGCCAGAAGTGAGACTGGAGCTAAGTAGAGCGATGCCAAGGAGGAAACAGCAGGCACCCAAGCGGGCAGCAGGTAAGAGATGGTTCCGCTCCGGGTGCCCGGCCCCTGAGCCCGGCGCACAGCGGCTCGCCCGCCTGCCCGCCCTCCTGGCCCGGGGCTGGCGGGGACGCCACCCCCCTGGCGCTTCCAAGAGGGTTAGCGTGCTGGTGCCCTCTTCATCACCCCAGCTGATCTCCCCAATCTTTCCCTCTCAAAGCTCCCTCTGGGTGGTGGAGGAGAAGCTGTCCCACCAAACCTTCATGGTTTAAACTTTTCCTCCCTCCACCCTCTACCCCACCCCTAACTTTTTCTCCCAGTCTGGCTTCTTGCCTCTGGAACCAAAGTCGGATTATGGATTTGGGGTGCAGGGGGAGGGAGGTAGCCCCTCTCGTCCCTCTGAGAGGTCAGTGCTGGCGGCTTCTGGCCTCCAGGGACAGTGTCTCCAGTCCCTTAAGCTCAAGGCTTGCAAGTGTGAGGCATGGCCAAGCCTGGGGCTGCAGACTGGCTTTGGAGCTGTGAACCAGAAGGGTGTAGCTTTGGTCACCAAGGTGCAAAAGGCACCCTCAGAAATGAGTGGAGCTTTAGATGTGTTTTTCTAAAAGGCTTCACGGTTTATAGAAATCTAATGTCCCTTCTCTCTTGCTTAAAGCCAGGTAGGGATGGAGAGAGAGTACCCCATGGAAATTTTAACAGCTTTGGATATTTCTTTGCCAGATAGAGCTTTGGAAAGTTTGCGAATTGACTACCACCATAGGTGCTGTCCTGTGGAATTCTTTCTTGTGGGGAACCCTCCCCCTAAAGACCAGAACAGATCAATAGTTCCCCACAACAGTTCTTCAGGGTTATTGTTGTTGTTTTTTTCCTTTTGGGTTGCCTATTTTTTTTTTTTAAAATATTATGCTGGGGTTTGTTTCTCGGAATCAGTAAGAGGAAAGTTCATTTTTCTCCTGCCAGACCACCCACTGAAAAATCAGCTTTCCACTCGATTGGTAGTTTTGATTTGACATTTGATTGATCACCTGTCATCTCACTGCTTTGATCTATTCATTCTGATATCTATCAATAAATCACTCACCATGGTAACTCAGATCGGCAGTGATGCAAGCTTTGCCCTCTATATGCAGAGAGAGAGAGAGAGAGATGTACAATCATTATCTTGTTGGCTTTTAATGCAGGCTTTTTTATTTCTTTGTGTCCTTTAGTTGTGGGGCTTTAACGGAAAAAGTTTGAGCTTCCTTGGCTCCCCTGCCCCCTGCTCTCTGTCTTTCTCCTCTGATGTTGAGCAGCAGTGGGGAAGACTGATCTGGAGGCCACAGCTATATTTTATTCTGCTCTAACTTGAGTCAAACACTGGAGAAGTCCCCAGGATACTTGGGTAAACTTGCAAAGTCACCAAGAGGAAGGGAGTTAGGAATCTGGGGAAAGAGGGTGCCAGTATCTGAACATGCTGGCTACAAGTTCACAACTCATTGCAGCCTGATTTTATCCCAAAGAGCAATACATGTGCTTCAGAAAAATCTCGTCTCTTTCCTTCCTGAGTGTACAATCCCTTCCTCGGCCATAAGTAGGTTGCTGAGTTGCTTCCTTACAAAGCTTTCGGTCATGTATTTTTAATTGTTTCTCTAAGAGCAGAATCATGAAAATATTCCTAACAACATACACATTTGCAGCTTGTCTAGGCAGGGTTTTTTGTTTGTTTGTTTTTTGGGTTTTTTTCTCAAATCCAGTTACCTCTTTTGGAAACAATAGCTCTCTTATTTTATTGTATCTTTTGAACTGACGTGGTGCAGCTATCTGACCATGTGAGGGTGTGTGGCGGGCCTTCAAGACTTCCTAAGAGTCGGCCTGCTGTGTCCAATGCTGGTAATACAAGTTCACGTGCGGCTGGATTATCAGAGATGCTATCCCCGTTGTCCCAAAAGAGAGCAATCCAGCAGAAATGATACTGCCCTGAAAACTATTGGGTTTTTGTTGTTGTTGTTGTTGTTTTCTGTTTTGTTTTGTTTTGTTTTCCCTTCCTTTTCTTATAGTTCTGGTAAAGGCCATCAAAAACTAGGCAGCAATTTAAATTAGCAGAATGACTGGACATGTCTCCTTTCACAAGCTCATTACAAAAAGTGCCTTGCTCAAAATTGCTCGACTTTAATTATAATTATCCACTGATCAATGAAGATCCAGGTGTGCATAACATGACGCTGTAGTACATTATTTAAATTAGATCCTTTCGTTAAGCTGGTATCAATTGATGTTGCCTACTTATTATTATTGTAGTAGTCTCAGTGTGTGTGTGTGTGCATGTGCGCACGCGTGTTAGAAACTTGTGAATACACTTTCAGTTTTCCAGCCGATTGGATTCTTAGTGTCTTTTCAAGACTGTTTCTACAATTCTCATTATGTCCCCTAGAAGGAACAAACATTTTGAGCTGAAATGAGGGTTGATTTCTTTTCTTTCCTACACAGTGAGTTCCCCTGCTCTGAAGTATTTATCTGTTCGCCTATTAGCAAGCTGGGTTTTTTTCTGTGGTGTTTCTTCTGCTTATCCTAGGTCACCAATGGCCCTTGCTCTGTTTTAGGATGAGTGAGGCAAAGTTAGCTGAGATTCTTCAGCCAGCTACCACGAAGGGAAGGGGGGGTGCCTCTCAGCCTGTAACTCTGCTGACTTTTATCACTGCTTAAAATTAAATACAACGCACAACTGTAAGTGATTACTCCTGCGGACCGATGTTGAAAGCTTGATTCCTAGTTTGATTAATGAATAATAGAAGAGAGAAAAAACCTGGAAGTGAACCAGGGCTGAAGCTCTTCTGGAACCCTTGTTCTCCAAAGAACTTAGGTTTCTTTACACGATTCAGCTTAAGGATGATACTTCAAGACATTGGTGGCTGAAACTCTCTAATAAAAAAGAGTCACCTCAATACAGTCAAAGGATGGGAAACTAAGTGATGGAAAATGTTATTTTTTTTTTTTAGATAACTCCCACTCCTTATATGTGTGTCGGGGGCAGGGGTAGGTATGTGAAAGCCATTTTCTTTAAGTAAACAGCTAGGAGGAAACATTTCTCTCAGAGATATTATTGGTCTTCACTTTCTGAAGCATTGCTTTTCCATGGGGTTAGGACTTGGGACCAGGAAGAAAGTTTAGAAAGTATCTTTTGGACCCCCCCCCCCATGGTGATGCAAGGGTGTGCTTGGCTTACAATCTTGATTGTATGTTTGGCTTACCATGAAAATGCATCTGCTCTTACCTGAAAAATCATCAGGAATCTACCCTGGCATCCTTTCCTGGCATCCTTCCCCCGAGTTCATCTCAGGAACGATACAAAGACTGTGGCAGGAAGGTTGAACAAAAAGAAACGTCTGGATGCGTTCACACATTAAATGGTGCAGAGCTCTTGGATTTTCAAAAAAAAAAAAAAAAAAACAAAACTGTAGGCATGTTTTCTAACAATACTTCCCTAACAACCCCAGCCGTGTGGTCTGCGTACAGGAGTAGCTGAGGTTTTACTTCGGCCATGTAACACCGGCCAGTCGAGATGGAGCATAGAATCGTCTGTAATCCCATTCCTGTGAATATCTAACATGCCTGTAAGTTATTTTCCTTGCCTCTGCTCACCCCAAACCATTCTGTGCTTTTTCTTTTCCTCTTGTGGACTTGTGTTAGCTTCCAATAATACGGTCTTTTTTTTTTTTTTTTTTTTTTTTTGTGCGGAAGCTCGCACGAGAGAGCATCTCCCTCAATTTATTTTGTTTATTGAATGTGGAGATGAATAATGCAGATTTTGTTTTCATGGATGTCCTTGTGTAGCAGTAAACATCAGACTATTAGCAATCATTACTTAAAAGTTGCAATTTGCACCTTAATAGCACAGGTTATTACTTGGGAAGCGCATTCGGCAGGGGCATTTCAAATCTTGCTGCAGTGGGGAAGGAACAGCTAAGAGGTCTCTTTTTCTACTTCAGGATAGTGTCGCTTCTGGATGGATGGGTGAAGTCCCCCAAATCTCCGCTAACTGCACAGGCGTAGGAGCTAGTAGCTACAACCGAAGTTTGCCTTAAACTTACTGGCAAGCAAGACCCAGGTTGTTTTCAGACTCTGATTTTCTTTCTTTGCTCGAACATCCTTCAGAAAAAAGCAAATTAACATCTTGAACTCTAAAATGCTTCCATGTTGTGGGTCTCTTTGCTTCCCAGAATGGTGTGGTTTTAAGACAAGTAGACACACACACACACACACACTCACAGGGCTCCAGCAACAGAAGCTCTGAGCTATTCTTGCTGCCTAATGCAGATTTCACACTATAGAGGCCAGGTACCTACAAATGTCTTCCCCCTTCCAGTGTTTTGTGTCCGAATTGAATTGATTCCTTCCGTGGTCCTTTCCCAAGCTCTCTCCTGCTCTCCTTGTCCCCCATCCTCACCCTGCTCAGCTCACCCTTAAAGACTCAGATTGAATAGGACATTTCAAAAGTGCATTTGTTTTAAGCATTTATTGATCTCATTTCTAATCTGCCATATGAGGACCTAATATATTAACCCTAATCAGAAGATTGTGAGAGGCAGGACTCATGGTAGAGAGGGAAGGAGAGGGCACTGGGGGAACTTTTTTCCGGCAGTAAAATTGCTGAAGCTTGTTGGGGGGGAGCATTGGGGGAATCAGATGTTCCAGCCTACCTACGGGAAAGGACAAAATGTGCCTCACAAGTACTTTTCTTTTTCTTCCACTTTGTATTTCTTGCCCTCAGCCAACTCCGTTCTTCTTGCTACCTTTGGAGAACTTCACACTCTATAGATGCCTTCCTAAGCATCTCTAGGCTAGTGCTACATTCTTCAGGAGAGGATCGGGCCTTCTCACATCCTTTCTGACTTTCTCACTCTTTGGGGGAAGATTTGAGGGCACTCTCTCCAACCGGGTAATACTTGTGATTGTCTGGGTTGGTCTATTTCTCTTCCCAAGGCTTGGGAATACAGCTCTTTGTTATGCAGGTCTTAGAGGGAGACTTGAGCTACCATTATTTAAGGTGCTTGTGAGAAGGCTTCTCTGGACAACACTGTAACTAAGCATAGGCCAAGGGGGGAAACAACCAAACCTGGGTCCTGTTCCTGGTTGCATTAGGTCTGTGAGTTAAACATCCAAATTGCAGTTTCCCTTCTATGTGGGACCATCTATGCACTTAGCAATGTCTTGGAAAGACTCTTACGGTGGAGGAAGAACCTTCACCCACTCAGATTTCCTTTAAAAATAAGACTCACCTATCAAATTCTGTATTAAGACTAGGCATGAGCAGAGAACCATTTTTACTGGATGTAAAGTCAGTTGGAAATACATTAAACTACCAGCGGATGTCTTGTGTCGCTTCCCCGAAGCAGGGCTTCTTCATTACATATGTAATTACAATCAAATTGAATGACTTTTAGGGAAAAAATATCACAGTGGTATTAAAAGATGCTTGGCACACAAATAAATGCATAGCGTCTCAAGTTGAGAGCATTGTCGTATTTTTTATTTATTTGAGTGGAATTTATTTTAATTTTTTAATGTTGTGATGAAAACCGGATTGCTTTTATTACAGTTCTTAGTCAGAGCTCAAACTCCATCTTAGCTGAAGCTGGGAGAGGAGCCTGGAGCTTTTCCTCCCCAGTCATTTTTAGCAATTGGTTAAAAAATAATAAATAAAAAAGATGCCAGTTTGCATTTCAGAAGTTCTGTTTAAAGTTAGAGGTTTGAGGAATGACCTTTGACAAGCAGCTGATCAGTCCTGAAGGGCCTTAGTCATTCTGCCCACAATGAAAAATCACCTTCCTGGGCGTGCTGACGTGGGGTCTGGATATTGCATTAAGAGAAAAACAACCAAATTCCGAAAAGCACTGTCTACGGACAAGATTATCTCACAGAGCATGATTTTATCTAGAATTAGAATTTCTTCTCTCCACCCATCTCCACCTTTGAATCTCTCATGTTGGAAGGTTTCTTGGGTCCAGGTACAGGCATACCATTCCTATTGGTTTCAGAGTTCACCCACCAAGCCATCAGGAAGCGTTGATAAAAATGAGAGACTTTAGAGCCCACTGCTGGGCTCCATGAGCTGTCAGAACAGTGCCCTTGGGGACACTCAGGTCTTGCCTGTGAGTTGGACAGTCACCAGGGTCATCTTCAGCATGTGCCTGTGTTCTCAAGACTGTTTTGTTTTGTCTGAAGGATCCTTACCAGACCATGCCCGCTCAGACACAGCGGACAGGCCGCTAAGCTGTGAGGAGACGCTGCTGGTACATTTGTTTCCAAAGTAAACTCTTTGGACCAGATGACTAAATCATGCAGACATCTCTGAAAACCATTAGCATGGCCATTTGGAATTTCCAGTTGTTGCCTCTCCCTGTCTTCCTTGCTCGCTATATGGGGGCCGGGGGGTGTGTCCCCTGAGTATGCTGAAATATCCCAAGATGCCAAAGTCATTCCTAAAATTATTTGAAATTTTAGAAATTAAAATACAAGAGGCCCAGCTTATTTAGCCGGTTAATACTATGTATCGGTGCTGTTTAGCTTTGCTGAGGAACAGGAAATGTACAAAGTTTTAGTGCTAATGAGCTCAGGGAAATTACACAGGGAAAAAAAAATAACCTGAATCAGATTTGAAAGCATTTGCTTTGAATTCTGCTTGTGAGTGAGAGTTCTCTTTCCACCTGTCTCGTTTAAAAATACACACACACACACACACACACACACACACACACACACAGACAAACCCAACCAAAACAAAACAAAACACAAATTCCGTGTCCCCAAACAAATCCGAAGTCCCCCATACCTACTCTCCAAACAGTGTCCATTACTGCATACTCCTCCTCTGTGGATGTTCGAAGACATCAGGACACCGGAGCCCACATGCCCTCTCACATAACCAAGTGTGGACATGCAAACCCAAGAGCAGCCACAGAGAAAGCCTAAAAGCCAGCCGGTCCACGGCTCATGGCAGAAACCTCAGTGGACTGAGATGGAGCACCATGGCAGGGTACCAATGCCTCTCCTTGCGAGTAACAAGCACCGAACCAGCAAGGCAGTTAAAGCAGGTTTCTACCTCTTCCTGCAGCTCTCTGCAAAGACCAGATTAATTAGGGAGCTATAGTGTCCAGTCCAGCTAAGGAAAGGCCCTGTGTCTCCACAAAGCTACCAGACATGAGGGTGATCTAAAAAAAAAAAAAAAAGCCAAGCCAGAAATAGACAAATGAAAAAAAAAAAAAAAAAAAAAACACGCCGCGATTTCTGTTAGTACAAAAATTAAGACTGGAGAGCTAAATAGTAAAGTGCTTTCAGAACAGAGTGAATAATACCGCCCGAGCCTCTTTAAAGCCGTTTTCTTTGGAGATTATACAGTTTCACTATTAAGGTGAGAGAGAGCAGTTATTGTTTCTAGGGAAAATAGTTAGGAAAGGCAGGATGAGATTTAAGGAAGGAAGGTAAAAGAAGACTTGGCGGCTGCCGTTCTGCTTCTAGTGAATTTCCGAGAAGCTCCCCTGGCTCAGCCCTGGATCATGAAAGGCTCCACGTAATCTGGTGACACGGACACGGAGATACAGAGAGAGAGAGAGAGAGAGAGAGAGAGAGAGAGAGAGAGAGAGAGAGAGAGATACCGGGGGTCATGGTTGTCCACAGGGGATAAACGGCTTCTGTAAGCAAGAGCCACAGCAGATAAATATTTCTGTATAAACTGCGTGGGGACTCGCTTTAAATCACGTCAGTTTATCAGATCTTTGGAATTTTCTGTGTTTAGGAGTCTTCCCTCTTGCCCTCCAGGGAGATGTGAATAGCTGTTGGGCTAAGGCGCTGCCTTAGAGAAGAGTTAAATCTTGTGTTACAGTGCCACTTGGTAGAGGGGAAATGGCAGAAGAAAGGCTCTCCATGTGTTTTACATCGGCATTGCCTCCGGCTATTTTCCTTTATTAGAAAGTTGGGTTGGGGCGCCTTGCGCATCTTCTGCTCATCTCCGGGATCTGATTTTCACATGCGGATGGAGTGGTGGAGAAGGAGGAAGTGACTGGGGTCTGGAAGTTGCTTGTTCTGCTTTGTCGATTCATGCTCAGATCTCCACGTCTATTCCTGTTCCATGTCTATTCCTTGTTCCTGCATAGGCAATTCCCATTTCTGCCTCTACTTGCTAATCAACAAAATGGGTGGATCATCTATTTACTTATGTCCCAAGTTTGCTGGGAATATTGTATAATCATGGGCTGAAAATAGTACACAGAGCCTACATAGGAATTTGAGCAAATGGAATCTCCTTATTCTCCATAGCCAAGTCAGGGAATATTATGCAGGAAAGAAGGTGAGCAGACACTCCCTGGTTATCATGCATTCGATGATCTTAGGGATCAAAAGAAATTAGACATAGTTATTGTTAAAAGATTTCATTTTTAATTAGTGCATTATGTGTGTGTGGAGGGGGGGAGGATTAGCATGCACATGAGAGACTGCAGGAGCCTAAGAAGGCCAGAAAAGGGTGTCATGTCCCTGAATCGGGAGCTCGAGGCAATTGTGAGTCACCAGCGTGTGTGTGTGTGTGTGTGGGTAAAATTGAGGTCTTCCCAGAAAGAGCAGTGGGTTGCAGCAAATGCAGAAACCTGGCACAAGCCCTGAGACACTGGTACTTTTGACTTAAAAAAAAAAAAAAAGGAAACTTAGAGGCTAAAAAGATGTCTCAGGGGTGAAGAGCAGGACCAGAGTCAGGTTCCCAGCACCTGCATCAGCTTCCTCAAGACTGCCTATAACACTCCTGGGGGGATCTGATGCCTTGGCTTCCCTGTCAGGCCTTCTGCACTCATATGCATACACCCCTACAGAGACACATAATAAATAATTATAGATAGATAGATAGATAGTATACAAACGGGAACTCCAGTGGCTGGATAGATCTTAGGCTGCAATGAATGCCATCATGCTACTTAGAACTTGGTGCCAGATCAAAAAAATATTTGTTTTCCAAGGAATAAAATTTAGTATAGACCCAACCATAACTGTGGAAGTGACATCTGCCACCTCATGGATGTTTATGGTATCCTACGTGCTGTGCCAAGTGCTTCATATATGATATTTATCTGTACACATTCATATATACATATATTTTAATACATATAATATACACACAGACACACACACACACACACACACACACATATATGCTTAAACAGCAACTGAATTTTGAAGTCCTACTGTGTGCTGGATCTTGTTCTGGCAACTGGGACCTAGGGGGTAAGTAAAATGGGTCCCAACCCTAGAAACTTGTGGTTCAACTCAGAGAGGTTGAGGAACATTCAAATCATTTTACACAGGAGGAAAAGTCTACACGCAGTAAAGTTCTCCTCAACGTTGTCTGTGTTGTGAACATGAAGTTAGGTAGGAGGGAGTTGGAATGGCGAATGTGTGAGAGCCAAGGTGTACCTTGTAGGACAAGAGAGGGAAAGTGAGCCAACTCTTATTTCTTACAAATCCTCATGGGCTGCAAGTCATGATAGTCCCTGTTCCTCTGACCAGGTTCTACTGAACTTAGGATAAGCCATATCCAAACTGGACTGAAAGCCAGCTCCCAGCATCCCAAGGCATCTGCAGTTCATTGTTTGTGAAAACTTGACTATAACAACCCCAGCAGTCAGAGATGATGCTTAGCTCCTCTTTATCCTCCCTCCTGCCAAGGTGATGGCTATACACAGGGAAGTCAAGAACCTTGACAGAAAAACCTGTCCTTACTGGTGTAGACACGTGGCATCTCTGGGGTCAGCCACTGTCACACATGCATGGTTCAGAAATGATGAAGGCATACCCATTGTCATATGTTACCCTCAGTGCCGATGGTGGCAGCAGGTAAAAACATTAGGGACAGATGATTCCCAGTCCTCACACAGATAAGATTCTTGAGAGTGAGAGCAGGAAGCTAATGCACAGAGGAATACACAATATGACGTTGGGTAGCTGGGCACATAGTGGGCATCTGCATTTCTTCCAGGCAGAAGATGCAGTGTGTGCCATGGGCCTGAGGCAATGAGCATGTATGAAGAATATAATATTTCAGAAGCCACAGTGCCTACAGTGGTTAGGGTAGGGCTTACCAGAGACTGACAGGAAAAGACAAAGGAGAATTACCTGGAAAGGTATTGAAATACAGGTGGCCCTCCTGATTCGATTGCAGGAGAGATGGGTATCTATTGAGGGTCTTCAAGCAGAGAAAGGAGAGGATCTGGCCAGGGTGCATGTACCTCAGAATTGGCTACAATCCCCTTCCTGGCATCAGTGGCTTCCCCAAGATGGCGAATGATGCTTAAGATGGCAAAAGCAGCCAGGGAAAGTACACATGCTAGTCTTTGCAGCCTTTCTGGAGAGAGGCCAATTGATGCCTTGGAGTTGGGGGTCACGTCGTCACATTGACAAGGTTGTGGAAAAGACAGCTGTTCAGGGACAGTCTCACCCAGGGTCCAGTGGCGGATCCCAGCCAGCTATGTGTATGGAAGTAAGCTCCATTACCCAACCACACCTAGTTTCTTCCACTGAAAGAAGATAAGAATAATGTTTGCTTCACACCAGCCGTGACTCTCAAATATGGTGATGTAGCTAATTAGTTTGGTACTGGCCTAGTGCTTAGAGATATTCTTGAGTAAATAAACCATCTGCCTCCTCCTCCTTCTCTTTCTCCTTTTCTTCCTTTTCCCCTTTCTCCTCTTTCCCTTCCTCCTTCTTTTTCTCTACCTCCTCCTCCCCTTCCTCTTCTTCCTTCTCTTCTTCCTTCTCCTCTTCCCCTTCCAACTATTCTTCCTTCTCCTCTTCCCCTTCCATCTCTTCCTCCTCTTCCTTCTCCTTTTCCTCCTCATCTTTCTCCCCCTCCTTCCTCTCCAATTCTCTTTTCTGTTTACATGGTCCTGTCCCTCTCTTCCTTTCTCCCCATCATCCACTTACTCTTCCTTTTCCTTTCCTCTTCTCTTTTTTCCTTCTTCTCTCCATCCTCTTCTTATTCCTCCCTTTCCTCATTTTGTACAAAAGATAATAATAAAAATCAACCAGGGAACTATGGAAAGTGGCTCGTGCTTTAACGGTGTGCAGCTCTGATCTATTTCACAGCTGTAGCTCGGTTCTGTATCAATTTAGAAAGTGTTAATGACAAGCAACCATGTTTTGTAATAAACGTGTATCTTGTTCACCATGGCTCTTCTCGCCTGTTGTGCAGAAGCAGTGGTGGCCCTGTATGTAAACACTGAATAACTGTCTGGTAATGATGTTTGTTCCTATGGAGACTTCCAGACCCTCTAGTTAAGCTAGATCAGGGATACAGTGTGGAAGTTGGTGACTGGCAGGGAAGGGGTGGAGGAGTCGTAAGTCTGATCCCTGAGGCCCAGCATCTACAAACCTGCTCTCTGGGTGCCTTGCTGGCACAGCCCCAGATGCTGTGCTCCCAGCTTCCTCATCCTCCACCAGGGATCTATTACTTCTCCCCCAGGGTCCAGCACTGCAGTTTGGGCACTGTTGAGCTATGGGCTGTTTCCTGGCTAGGACTTCTTCACTTTTAATTGTCACCTCCAGGTAAGTGCTTGAGAGGAGAGAGAAAGGTCTCTGTCTTCTTCTATCATACATGGTGATACTGAGGTCCCGGAGAAATATAGAGAGGTGTTTGCTCCCTTAAGACTGTATGTAGCAGCTATGTTTAAAAGTTTCTCTGTATTAGGTACCGTGTTAGAGAAGTTCTGGAGCTAGAGCCTTGAAGAAAACTGACCAAAGGCCTGACTTCATGAATTTTAACTTTAGTGTGAGGGCAGGAAGACCACCCATCCCATGATGTGTAGCCCTGGAGTCTACAGAGAAGGAAAAAAAGAATATATGAGGGGTTGAACATCATGGGGAGGAGTTTTAAATACAAAAATGGCTCCCTGCATGGACAGGATACTGACACTGAACCTAGACTGAAGTAGCCATCGGAGAAATGCACCCGGATGTGGGAGATGGCGCCAGGCACAACATAAATTCCAGGGCTAGGATCTTTCTTGGACCAAGAGGCAGAGCCAGGGTGGAGGGACAGATGGATTGCAGATCTGTTCCACAGTCCCTCCTGAGATGGAGGTATTGGAGGGCATGAGGGAGAAGGAATGACTTGAACCACCCATGGTCATTATCCCTGCCTTGTTGTTCACTGATCATCAGCATCAGAAGCAGGGTGATCCTCTGGGAGCCCCCTGCATCATCAGTTGGGTGGAAACCCTCTGGAGATTTGGACCAGATGAATGGGGAAGGAGACAGTCTCACCCAACAGAAGAAAGCAGGACCACGAATGAACGGGGAGAGATGGGTGAAGGAAAAGCTATCTGTGGAGAACAGGTTGTTTACACTTTATTAATGTGTTCTTTGAGTCTCTCTTTTATTTCTCTCCTGTTTACTTATGAGGACAGTGCTGGGAATGACCATTTTGAGGTTCTCAGAGTCTACACAGGAGCAAGGACAAAGTGGTGTTTAGAGCTAGAACTGACTAGGCAGGGAAGGATAGCATCTTTCTCCAAGTGTGTTTCCTAGGGTCCTGGAACTGTGTTCTCATCTGCCTGCTCCCACCAAGTCAGAAGATAGAGTACTGGCATGCAGGCAGGTGATAGAGACAGTCTGGCCAGGGCTCAAGTCTCCCTACCCTGCCCTATGCATAGCATCTTGGCTGTATCACTTCAGGTACCCTTGCTTCCCAGAGTTTAGTTTCCTCATTAGCAGCCCAGAGTGAATGAAATGATTCATCTCATTGGGATTTTATGAGCATTAATTGAGATTAATCAGATCATATGCTTAACAGAGAGCCCTGTACATAGTGGTCAATAAATTTGAACCATAACATTAACAAGGTAATGATCTGACCCAGGCCTTGATTTCTCTATTGGCAGAAGGAGGATAGTAAAGCCTCCCTCTTGGGATTGTGATAAAGTAATGATATTAACAAGGCCCTTGGAACACCACTGTGTACACAGTAAGCACTCAATAAATGTTAAAGCATTCAAACCATGATGGTGGACAGACATTATGCCCTACTTCTTTTGTGTGTGTAAGACACAACACAAAAGATGTTGGTACACAACATCTTTTATTTGCAAAATGAATGGCCGTGACTTGGTTATTGGAAAGGACAAAGATGATAGACCACTAGCTCAAACAGTTGTCACCCCAGCCAAAATTTCCCCTAGGAGGATACTTCACACAAGTTGGGCTAAGGTTTCTTAAACTACAATATTGTGATATTAGTTTTAAATATCAACTTGCTACAACTGAAACACACTTGTTAGGACTCCCTCAACTGAGGAACTATCTAGATCATGTTGGTCTCTGTGCTTGTCTATGAGGGATTGCCTTGACTATTGACGTAGGAAGACCCAGACAGTTTTTGGTGGCACCATCCCCGAGGCAGGGCTCCTGAACTATTTGGGACAGGAGAGAGCTACCCGAAAGCCTGCAGCATGGGAGCATTTGCTCCTCTCTGCTCTTTATTAACAATATGGAGCCACGAGCTTTCTCAAACTCCTACTGCTATAACTTCACTTCAGTGAGAGACTCTGGTCTGAAAGTAGAAATCAACCCCCCCCCAACCCTCAACTGCTTTGGCCCAGACTGTCTCACCATAGCAGCATAGGTAAAGCTAGAACAGTAATGGAGACTGTAAGTTCATTATTGACCACAATTTAACCCGCAGTAGTCCTGCCTTGGGGTGGCACACCATTTAGTGGTTGTTTTAAGGCCACCGGTGATATTGTGAGTGTTCCCCTCTCAGTGACCCCTCAAACGCCCGTTCCATGTAGAAGACCCCACTCTAAAATTCTCCTATCTTTAATAGCTCCCCACGCCCCTACTTATCAGAAACAGTAGACCTTGGATTTAGCAAGAAGTGGCTCACAGAGAAAATATGACATTATCATCTGAGGTTTTTTGGTATCCAGTGGCCACCAATTGAGGACAAATGCTGCCAGTTTGCAGTGACTCTGACTGGCAAGTGACTCAACTCTCTTGTTTTAAGGTGGAATTAAGTTTAGGTTAAAGGGATGTTGTTTCAGCGCAGCATAAAGAGAAATCCACACTGGTAGGCTGGTAGGAGAGGGTGCCCTCAGTGCCAGGGTGTGGACAGAACATGGGATTCTATGGACCCAGCTGTGAGGAAGGGGACACGCGGGATTGTGGTTCCAGCTGTGAGAAAGGGTGCCAAGTCACAGCCATGTCTAGAGGCTGCCAGAAAGGCCTCCAATAAAACTTCAAAACAGTTTGGAAAACGGAAGGAACTTCCTCCCCCCAGGATATCAGGAAGAAACTTGAGAACAGCTTGGCTCATACAGGAAGCTTTGAAAATATGGAAGGTCTGGCATCTGGAATAGAGCAAAGTTTGCAACTTTTCTTGGGAGTAGTCTTCAACCAGAGGCCCGGTAAACATGCAGGTTTTCAGACTCCCAGGTTAGAGTCTGGAAATTCTGATGCTGTGAGACAGGAGATTGCCTTGTGTCCAGGACTCATCATGGGACACATACACTATGCCTTTGAATTACAGGGTATAGTATATGCTTGTACATGTATAATAAATGATCTGATCACTATAGGCATGTACTATGTGTTATGGTAATAGAAATTATTCTTTCAGACATATGAATATAATATGTAAATATATTATTGTATGCTCCATAATAAAAAACCACTATATTTATATAAAGTATTCATATAAAAATTCTCTTATGCTCCTTTGCTTTCATGTGTGTATCTATGTGTCTGTGTGTATGTGTATGCTCTTGTGTGTTTGTGTATGTACATGTATATGTGTGTGTATGTCTGTTTGCATGTTTATGTGTGTGTGAGGAGGAGGAGTAATAGCTGTCTCTCCCTTACTCTCTTGTGCTATATCAATTCTGTTTTTAGACACTCTATTGTAACAGGTTAGTATACTACCTATGCAGGCTGATTTCCTGGCCACAGGACCAAACATCAGTACCCAGAGCACAACTCAGTTAACAACTGAAGCTAACTGCTCATGTACAGCTAGCTGAGTAGTGGGGCGCTGGTCGAGCATGGTCAAGACCCTGTAATCCATCTTCAGCACACCCCCTCTTTTTCTCTGTCTCTATCTATCCCTTGGTCTCTCTCTCTCTTACACACACACACACACAAACACACACACACACAAACACACACACACACACACACACACACATGGGGCATGGACAGTAGAAAGGGCTCTGGCTGTTGTTTATGGTTTGCTTAGCCACCCAAATACCAAATGACAAAAGACACCTCTGTTCATGGACCAGTTTCTGTCACCTTCCGAACTTTTGAGGCAACTTTCTTGCTGCTGCTGTTCACATACTCCCTCCCACTTTCTTCACTTCGGACCACTTGCCATTTCTCCATCACCTTTCCAGCAGCTGGACTTAAAAGTCCCCTTTAAGTTATAATATATAATTATATACTATATAATACACAATTATAAATATACAATTGTAAGTCATGTGCCTGGCACCCATTGTGAAAGTAATACAGATGATGGTGATGATGAGGGTGGTGGTGGTGGTGATGATGATGAATCTGACACTGGGTATATTTGCCACTGCCACAGGGGCTTTCTGTGACATTGATGGCATTTAGACACCATTCCCTGACTTCTAAATGAGAAGGAGTAAGATTAGTTGCTACCTAGTTCTCCCCAAGTGCTGGCAATAAGGTGACTCATGTGTGTTCTCTTCAATATGAGGGTCTAAGAGTCGATGCTGTTGGATGGTCACTCATTAGGTAGACAGGGAAGTCAGCTACTGCGGTTATGGGTGCCTTACCTAAGACTGCTGAATGTTCAGACAAGGTATGAACCCTCCCCTTGTGGGAGAGCCTAGATACCCAGACTCTGCTCAGCCTCAAAAACTCATAAACATTCATAGTCCAGTCATATAAATGGTGATTAAGGGTATAAATTTTACCAAAATTTACTGTTTTCCTTGAGTTAAAGTCAGTCAAGTATGAAGTAAGTCCTTTTGAAGAAAACTAATGAAAAATAATTTTGTTTCTAAATATATCCTATATTGAACCCAGAACAGTTACAAACAAATTTAAAGGACATTATAAAGCCTGCCCTAGATTCTGAGTGGATAGCTCAGTTGGTGAAGAGTTGGTGAAGGAAATCCTGAGCTCAATCCCTGGTAGCCACTTAAAAAGCTGGGATAGTAATGCACATGTGTAACCCGGGGGGGGGGGTGGAGACAGCATGGGACATCAGCAATCTCCTGGTTAAATGTCTCAAAGCACAAACAGGACAGTACCTCAGAAATGCCCCTGAAGTCATACTTGCATATTTTCCTGCATCCAAACACTTGTCTTATGAACACATACATCCTCACACATACATACACACGGCATAAAAATGAAAATATCTTCCAGTTTCTACAATGAACGTTGTCAGTCTACTGAGGTTTAATTAACACAAAAGTTGAAAGCCCCACAAACCAGCCTGTATGGGATCTGTCACAGAAGATTGTTTCCCACCTTCAGAGCTCCTGCAGTGTCCCAAAGTGAGATGCTGTTCAGCTGCCCCTGGAAATCTCTGACAGAACCCATGGCTCTCCCTGACCATTAAAAAAACATGGACCCCCTGCAACGACACATTTCCATTATTTATCTTACAAACGATAAACCGCTACATTACCCTTACACACACCCAGTTCCAAGGTCCTGGGAATATTCTTTGCCAGGTCAGTGAAAGGTGTCCTTACTTGTAAGTGTTTAGCAGTAAGTGCCTTGGAATGAGAGGGTGGGGAGGGGTGGAGGGAAACTTGGGAGTCTGTCATCTTACAGGGAGAGCGCACACTGCTTAGAGCAGAAGTCATGTGGGATTTCTCTTTTACAAATCAGCAGTTGGCTTTAGTTTCATTGTTCAAGATGAGGATTTTCATTGATTTTGTTTGTTTACAATTTATATGAATTTTTATCGTCATGGCTGTCATTTGAAAAATGAACCATTGTAAGAGTTTCAGTGTGACAAGGCATCCAGCCATGGGATTTGGGGTTATAAACTGGGTGCAATTCACCAGCTTGTTTTACCGTCCTTAACACTAACTCTTCCCACACAGATAATAAGTAGCAATCGTCCATGGGACAGAAAACAATAAAGAAAGAATTCTCCCCAGTAAGATGATGCCGGTGCAGGGTGCCTCACACTTGAAACACCAGCTCTTCAGAGACTTAGGCAGAAGGATTACCAAGCTATGGAAGGCAGCCTAGGCTATATGCTAGTCTAGCCCGAGCAAACACACACACACACAAACACACACACACACACCACACCCCATAGAAATAAGATAGGATAATTCACTTGATTGGTCAATATCATGTATCAGCCAAACTGACCCTAAGTTTTTTCTGAGTACTATTCTGAGCATCTATGACATCTGTGACCCTGCCACCAAGCAGCAGCTCTTGAAGCCTGATGACCCTTCATCAAGTATGGTTTGCCCCTCCCCATTTTTGTGCACCATTAAGAATTTGGTGTGGGTGTTTTCTATTGTTTATAACTTTGTCCACATGTGTATGTAGCCAGACTGGAACATTGTCTCTGTGTGTATGTTCAAAATTTTAGTTTCACACACAATGTTGCAAATTTTTTAACCCTATCTTTGGGGATTTACCAAAAACAGAGAGAGAGAGAGAGAGAGAGAGAGAGAGAGAGAGAGAGAGAGAGAGAGAGAGAGAGAGAGAGAGAGGAGGGAGATATTATTCCTATCTGCAGATCTTACTGTGTTCCATCATAAAAATGCATATTTTATTAATTTACCAGCTCCTCTGTAAATAGATACTTAGCATGTTTTACATTTTTCACCCTCACACACAATCTTTTATTGAGTATGCTTAGAATTTTTTATAATTGTCACATAAGTAATTTATGTAGAGAAAAAGAGCTGTGAGAATTTTTACCAAATTTAGCAAGGAAATCAGTTGAGAAAAATAAATGTTATTGAAACATGTACTGTTTCAAACTCTGCCTGTCTCTTCATGTCCTCCCTGATATGGACACAGCTCTCCAGCCAAAATGCACCTAGTAGGGGCTTGCTGAATTCTACTTACAGCGAGTGAACCAGATCCAAATGTACTCAACACACTGTATCAGAATCCCAGACAATATAGTTAATATTGGGACAACCTGGGATACATGAGAAGGCCCTGAACAGGAAAAAAAATATTTAGCAAAAAGTGAATCATCTAGCAATAGTTCAGATTCCATGCTCATCCAGAATAATGTTAACAGTCTCCTTGAGGTGGGGCAGAGGCCTGGAGACAAAGCCAAAGGAGGAACTGGGACTGTAAAAGCTATGGCTTCTTCCTGGAGTTCGTAAGAGTTGGCCAGAGCCATTGAGCCTATAGGCTTCTTCAGCTGCTCCCGAGGTACCGATTCTTCCAGAAAGGGTGGAGACGGGAGCTCTGGATTGTGTTCAGGTCGAAAGCAACTGATGAAGAGCAGGCTTGCAGTGTAGCATTGGAAGCAGCGAGTTCAGCTGATGTCAGTTCAGGGCAGAAACCAGGCTTGGATGGGAAACACAAACAGCAGCCACATGTAGGGCTTCATCCTATAGTCTCAGCTCACGAGGTAGGAGCAGGAGGACCACGGGTCTGAGGACATTTTCAGTCACACAGTGCCTTGGAGGCCAGCCTGGTTACATGACAGTGTATATTATTAGTGTGTGTGTGTGTGTGTGTGTGTGTGTGTGTGTGTGTGCATAAATATAGTGATATATACAGTGTGTATATATGTGCATGTGTCTGTAAGCATGTATGTATGTAGGTAGGTAGGTATGTAGACATGTATGTATTGCATGAAGAAATGTGCTTGCCCCCATACAGACCTGAGTTTGATCCCAAAGATTTGAAAAAAGGAGACAATGAACTCCCACAAGTTATCTTTTGACCTTCACTCATGTTTCATGACATGTGAGTACACACACACACACACACACACACACACAGAGGGGGGATAACAGGGGAGAAAGAAAAAAGAAATAGCACACACCCAGGGTTGGAAAGACTTGTGTGACTCTAGATGGTTTCCGGTTTGACCTTAGCCTAGGTCAAAGTGTGCATATGTGCACGAGTACACTTGGGGGTGGGGTGGCATCCATCGCTTCCAGTGTTTTGAGTTGGGCTGCTGTGTCTTTGTGGGGAAGCTCTGTTTCATGTGAGCATTTTTCCATTTACTTACTTAGTCGGCATGTTTGTTCATGTGATGAACTTGTGTTTGTATGTGTGTATGCGTGTGTGCCAGTGCATACACCTGTGTGCACATGTGGAGGCCAGAGTTTGATTTTTGGCATTGTTCTCCATGAGTTCTCACAGTTTTTGTTTCCACTCAACATCTCCCACTGAACCTGGAGCTCACGGCATGGCCATCCGGGCCGCCCGGTGAGCCCTGGGTGCTTCTTACAGCCACACATCGCCATGCCCATCCTTTAAAGCAGGGCTTGGGATCTGAACGCAGGTCCTTGTGCTCATGTGGCAATCACTGTACCCACAGCACCATCTCCCCAGCTTTTCTTATGGACGAAATTCATATTTGTAGAGCACATGATGCATGTGATTCAACTGTCCCCGAGTTCACAGTGGAAGCAGGACAACATCTCCTGGACATTCCCCAGGACCTTGAAGCCATGGTCATAGTGCACCCCCTTGATGGGGCACACCCTGTCTCCAGGTAACGGCTCTGCAGTGAGGAGAAAATTGAGCCGTAGCTATGCATGTTCCTCTTTTGGAGAAGCCAGTCCTAGGTGGGAAATTTGTAAGAGCCAGAGAGTGCTAGAACGTGTCCTCCATACTGATTTCTGTTTCTTTGTGTGTATTCCCCCCTGGACTACATGATGCATTACACCAGAAGCTTGATCATAGAATCCAGGTACCAGTTCATTGGTAGTACCTGGAACATAGGGTGTTTTGATCAAATCCATGAATGAGTGAGTTAGTGAGTGAGTGAATGAATGAATGAGTGAATGGGTGAGAGAATGAGTGAGTGAGTGAGTGAGTGAATGAATGAATGAGTGAGTGAATGAATGAATGAATGAGTGAATGAGTGAATGAGTGAGTGAGTGAATGAGTGATGAATGACTGAGTGAATGAGTAAGTCAGTGAGTGAATGAGTGATGAATGACTGAGTGAATGAATGACTGAGTGAGTGAGTGAGCCAGTGAATGAGTGAGTGAATGAATGAGTGAGCCAGTGAGTGAGTGAGTGAGTGAGTGAAGGAGTGAGTGAGTGAGTGAGTGAGTGAATGAGTGAGTGAGTGAGTGAGTGAGTGAATGAATGAGTGAATGAATGACTGAGTGAGTGAGTGGGTGAGTGAGTGAGTGAATGAGTGAGTGGATGAGTGAGTGGATGAATGACTGAGTGAGTGAGTGGGTGAGTGAATGAATGAGTGAATGAATGACTGAGTGAGTGAGTGGGTGAGTGAGCGAGCTTTTGTCTCATTGAGAACATTCATCTCTTGCTTCCTGATTGTGCCTGCCAGGCTGACTATGGCAAATTCCTAGTAAATACTGTTGACAGATGACTGTGCACACCACACACACACACACACACACACACACACATTCCCTTGTCTCAGAAGCAGGCCAGCAATCCTAAGAACACATTTCTTCAGCGGGGTTTTTAGTCTTCCCCATGGGTCTCACAGCAGCACCCCGACTGCTGTCTCTTTGGTTTAATTATTGATCTTGGGGACCAATGTATCAGTCTTTCTAGTTGCTGTCAGACATCAGCCTCAGATGGAGACATAAAGAGGGAAGGGGGACATCTCCATCCTCAGTACAGAAATTTCCCCCAAGATGTCAGGTTTTTATTTTCCTTTAAAAGAGGTGAATGGAAGGAGGAAAAGTTTGGGGACCGAGTTTTCCGACTCGCCGAGCACATAAACCGACAGGATTGTTGCTGCGCCCATAAATGTTTAATCAGTTTTATCATCCTGTGAGTAAGGTTAAACAAATGTGAGTCCTTTGAGGAATTATTTACTGGAAGCAAAGTTACAGCATTAACATCTGTGTTTCCAATCACTTAGATGAGGAATACGTCAAATAAATCACAGGCAAGACCCACAGAACAGCCTCTGTTACCATCTCCAGAGCAACACAGCCCCCCCTTCTCTCTCTTTCTCCCTCTCTCTCTGTCTCTCTCTTTCTCTCTGTCTCTCCCTTTCATTATCAATAACGAATAAGCCCTCAGTTCTTTTTCTGATTATTTTTTGTGGGCAGTTGCTGTAAAAACATCCACAACAGAAGAACTTGACAAATTTCTCTTGGGGAGCCCGGCTGTTTGAGCTGACATTCTCATTTGGGAATAGACTAACGGCTCCAATATATAATGTCCATAGAATGTAGCCTCATAAATTTGTTTTGTTTTTCACGGTGATGTAATGGGAAGACTGACCTGGAGTTTGCAAGTGCTCCCTGCTTGGTGTGCTCCCCGGGGCAGCATAACATTGTAGGCCGTGTTTTATATACTCTAATTAAAATATATGGTATTCTTGCATTTCCTGTCTCCTGACCAGAAGCAGAGAACGGAGATGCTTTCAAACCTGGAACAGTGCGCCATTGAGCTTTTCTGTTTGGGTTTTCCTTTCTTTTTAAAAGATGCTGATCTGATTCTTCATTTTAGACCTTGGGCCTCTCCATAAGAGACACCCACCTTTGGGGTTAGATATGGAAGTCCATCTCTATGTTTTAACAAATAAGACAATGTTTGTGGGTGCTCCTTTTTTTTTTTCTTAAATTGGGCATCTATGTGATACATGCATGTGTGGTGCACACACATGTGTGGGTATGGGCTTTCTCATTTAAAGCCCAAAGGAAGACATCCCACACCTTTGTCTATTGTCCTCCATTCTGTATTTTGAGACAGGTTCTCTCACTGAATCTGGAGCGCCCATTAGTTTGGCTCAGGTTCCTGGCAAGGATGTGCACGTCTCGACTGCCAACCCTGGCTTTTACAGGCATGCTTTTCCATGCCAGGATTTGATATGGGTGCTGGGGATTTGAACTCAAGTCCTCTTGCTTTCACTGCAATCCTCCTTACCCACTGAGTTGTGTTCTCAGCCCTGCAGTTCGAATTGCATGCACATCCTGTAAGCCTATAGCGGAGAAGATGAATTTGGAGAGTTGTTGATGGGGATCCCCCTTCCCCTTGATAAAACAGTAGCAATGAGAACTTACAACTTTATTAAAAGAAAATATTTGAATAAAAACGAGGGTTGAGACTGTCTTTAGTCTCTTCGATCAGGGAACTAACAGCTGTGACACACGTGGACTCGGCAAACCAATTTGTGGATTGAGATGTTTTAATTTTCTTTGACGGAGAAACACATGATAGGAATAAACGGCCCCTGACTTCCAGAAGCACAGAGCAAAGATTGTGGTCTGAGGGCTGATGCTGGCTGAGTGGAAAGTAGATGCTGAGTGGAGACCTTCTGGGGTGCAGACTGCGTTCACAGCAGGGGGTGGGGAAAGCAAGCTGAAGCTTCAAGTGGGAAAAGAGGAGGACAGATGTAACCAAGAGAGATTCCCCTCAGACAGCACGGTTAATTCTAGAGTCTTCCTTCTGTGATGCCAACAGAGGTTTCGTGACTTCTGTTGTTTGCAGGACCTCATGCTATGTGCCAAGACTACATGACCCAGACCTTGCTTTGAGAGTTTGGCATTGAAGCACATAAGAAAAAAGCCAGGCACCCAACAAGGGCTCATGGAATAATAGGTAGATGCATAGATGGATGATGGATGGGTAGATGGATGATGGATGGGTGAATAGATGATTGATGGGTGGATGGATGAATGGGCAGATGATGGATTGATGGATTATGATAGATAGCTGATGGATGTGTGGATGAGGACTGGGGGCTCCCTAGGAACATGAATGTGTGTGTGTGTGTGTGTGTGTGTGTGTGTGTGTGTGTCTGTATGTGTGTGTGTAGTATGTGTCTATGTATCTGTGTGGGGTGTGTGTGTGTGTATCTGTGTGTGGCTCTGTGTGTGATTATGTGTGTGTGTGTGTGTGTGGTGTGCATCTGTGTATGTCTGTGTGTGCATGTCTGTGTGTGTGTGTGTCTGTGTGTGTCTCTGTGTGTCTGTGTGTGTGTCTGTCTCTGTGTGCGTTTCTGAGAGAGTCATACATATGGGTATCCTCAGAGGCCAGAAGGAGTTGGATCTGCCAGAGAAGCAGGTCAGGTAGTTTGTCTGCTGGGAACTGAACTTGAATCCTCTGAGTGAAGAACAAGCACTCTGAACAGCTGAGCCATCTCTCCGGCCCAGCACTGAATCCTTAACTCTCAATATCCCCAGTATGAGACGAGCTCATTGTAAGGTGGGTGCCCGTAGTGTCTGTGCTGCGTGGATGCAACCTGCTGCAAAAGAAACACTAAATGGAATATGAGTGGGGAGGTTTGCTGGAGAGCGTATGACAAGCTTCTATAACATGTTAGTGATGTAAGCCCATAATCTCAGAGACCGAGGCAGGAGGATTTCAAATCGGAAGCCTATTTGGGGATCAGAATTCAATACAACCTGGGAAAAATTAATGAGACCCTGTCTCAAAAGAAAAAGAAAAAGTAAAAAGAGGGCCAGGGGAACAGCAATGGTGGAATGCTTCTCAGGCATTGCATGAGGCCCCAGGATCAGTCTCCAATTCTACACACACACACACACACACACACACACACACACAATATGAATTTTTACTTAAATTGGGGTGAAATGTGTGTCTAAATGGGCCACCAGGAACAAAGAGCCACATTGCTCCTTCCTTGTCGGGGTCAAAAGCTCGTATCCAATTTCCTTTGAGGCTTTGATTTATTTATTAATTAAGTAACCTGTGAGTTGACGAGCCTGAAACAATAAAGATATGCCTGGCTTAAAACATGTTTCTGTGTGTCAGGAATAAAGGACGTGGTGGGACCGGGTGGAAGAAAAACGACCTTGTCAGTCACCTGGTGGGGCTGTATCCCTTCCTGCTTCCTTGGGGGGAGGAAGGTGACAGGGAAGTTGCGTGGGGTTGTGCCAGTCTGTGGGGTGTGCAAAGAATCTCTGGCTGGAGGGCCATGTGGTTTCCTGTGGAAAGGCTGACACGGGAACATGGGTTATTCAGGAGTACAGGTCCCTGTGACTGTGGTTGATTTGCTGCCCATTGGGGTTTAGAAGCTGCTGATAAAGGAAAGGGGTTGCCCTTGTGTGCATGGGACACTGTACCCACAACACGCATGGATTCCAGGTACGGTCCCCGGCTGCTATCGATTCGATCCTACTCACACAGAATGCTCTGTGGAAGACATGGCTGGCAGTAGCTCTTCCCTTAACGTGTTACACAGGCTGCTGGAAACCGTGATTATGTCTAACAGGAACCACCTTTGATCTACAGCTGCAGAGGTGAGCAATGGTGCTGCAAGCACAGGATGGGGCTCAGCCTCTGTTTGGGGACATTTGTCAAGAGCAGCTGGGATTGCCTATGAGGATGGTGTTTCTTGAGCCCATCTTTGTCACCTAGATGGTCTTGAAATGTCATCTATTGACTCTTGGGATATGGAGTAAAGGCACAAGACAAGCAGCCACCTCTCTGTTCTGTAATCCACTGTGTCACCGCAAGGGAGCCATGCTGGCATTGCCCCCATGAGCTCAGCATTGCCCTGCTGTCTTGGTTCTCACAGGCCATCTCTACAGACTCTCCCAAGCCCAGCAATGCTCAATCTTTCCGTGTGCGCTGCAAGCCTGAGATGTCCCACCCAGGTCTGTCAAGGTGCCAGCCTAAGCCGCAAAAGCAAGTTAGTCTCTGCAGCATCCTTTAAGGATTGAATTGGGCGTGAATTAGTGCTTGTAAGGTGTTAAGACAATTTTGTGAGTAGCTACTATTGCACCTCAGTGTGTGTGTTTGTGTGTGGTGTGTGTGTGTGTGTGTGTGTGTGTGTCTTTTTAGTGAACTTAGCCTCATTTAAAAATAAATTCATATGAACCAGTAAAAGGACTCAGCAGGTAAAGACGCTTGTCACCGAGCCAGATCTCCGGAGTTTGATCCCTGAAAATCACAGAACTGGCTTCTTCTCTACATTGCCCTGTCATGCCCATGCGTACCGTGGCATGCACATATAGTGAAACAGACAACAGCACAGAGGTTTTGTTTTGTTTAAGAAATAAATATACAGTTAAACCAACAGCCTCTCAAAATTTCTATCTGGCAAAAGGGGGCTGTTGAAGGTAATGTCTAACAGAATTGGGCCATTAGTAGAGGGCAGCATCTTCGGATGAATTTTAGTGGCTGTCAAAGAAGTCCCCAGCTCCAGGGGGATGGCACTGTCAATGAGAAGTGTGGAGTGGGTTCATAGGGAGCAGGTGGATCAAAAACAAACAAACAAACAAAAAAAAAAAAACACCTTGCCTTAACCGGCTCCTTCTAAGCACAGAGAGGTGGCCTACAACCCCTCAACCCCTCTCCCCAAGCTTGGTCCGGTGCCCTGTGGAGCTCACCTGGCGCGCAGATCTACTGGGCCTGAATCTGCAGTTTAATGAGCTGCTCAAGTGTCTGTCAGGATCGTTGAGATCTGAGGAGAGCCGGCCTCCCTGTCCACACCCACTACCCTTCTCACAGTACTCACAGCAGTGGGCCTGCACCCTGCTTCATTTCTGTCCCCACTCCATGCTTGGTCACCATGTCCTCTGGTCGGGAGTTTCACATAGGCCTTGGTCCCCTAGATTGCATGGGCCTCACTACCCTATTTTTTCCCAGGGTTAAGTCTATGACCCTCAGCTTTGTGGGTTCCCATCTCCTCTCAGCTCCATTCTGTAAGCTTCATGGGGACTGAGGTCATGTCAAGCTCCCTATTCAACTGCCCAAGGCCCAGGTCCAGAGTCTCACAGAAGACAGAAGCTTGGCCCACCGTTGTCCAGGAAACATGCATGTTAGCCAACTCTGTGGATAGGTGTACTTTCTGGCTTCTTGGCTTTTCTCTTTGGGAATGTTGGGAAACTTTCTGCTTATTCAGGTCACAAAGAAAATCAATACAGCTTCTACACAGAAAAAATTTACCTTTATGTCTTTCCATCCTTAAGTAGTTTCAAGAGTTTATAAATGAACACAGTGAAGCTAGAAGCAATAATTTCAGGCCAATCAGCAGAGACAAGGAAAGGATGACGATACCACTTCACCCTTAACTGCTGTTTTCAAAATGGGGAGGCGTGTGACCTTGAGCTTAGGTTAGCCTTATGTTGGCCATGAACTTGGCTTCCCCATGGCACCATGAACTCTGTTCTTCCGTAAGCACAAATCTTTACTAACCACACATGCTGGGTACTCAAGATGTGGAGACCCCAGTGAGCAGGATTCAACACATGCTGGCTCTTGTGTAGCAAAGTGGGGTGGAAATGTTAGGATGGAATAGAGAAGGAAGGGACTAACAGAAAGCAAGGGCAATATTAGCACAGAGCTTTGCCTCTGCCTCTGTGGGTGCGACACTGGATCCTTGTAAATCCTCTACATGTTCCCATTGACGGGTGGAGTCTCTCATTCACAAAGTGGTCAAGAGCTATCCTGGTAGTCCGTAATGTTTGCTCAGGACAGGGAGAGTGGCCCGCCAAAGGGTGGGGTTTGCTCATTTTGCTGTCACATCATAATCTCTTTTCTTGCCAAGGTCAGTGCTTGGAATCATGACACACGTATGCACACACATACGCACATACATGTATGAACACAGACACACACTCACACAGGCACATGCATGTACATAATCAACTTGCCCCTTGAGCAAACTTCAGAAAGCAAATCTTCAGAGAGGAAATGAGAAGATGGCTCAGTGGTTAATAGTAAGAAGCCACAGCAGGCAGTTTACAAGCATGGGGTCCTTTAGCTCTCTGGGAGAATGCAGGGCCTCCGGCCATTGCTGGTATTTTCACCCACATGCAGACTTACACTGTAGGCATGATTAAAATACAAAAAATGAATCCTTAAAATGTATTCCGGAGGAATGGAACTCAGCTTGCTTAGTTACCAATCTACTCACCCGTTAAGTAGTGTTGAGTCAGGGCCTTGGAGTACAGTTCAACCTTGTCGAGAACTTGCTTTATTACCCAGATTAACCTTTAACCTCTTTCTGCTCCAGCCTCCCAGGTGTTAGGATCTCAGGCACTATACCTGTCTTCGGTCTGTTTTCCACAGTAACCTCAACGTTGTGTCTGATGAATCTGAAGGTAGAGATGCCCAGTTTGGGCATCACACTAAAAAACACTGCCTCACATCTGTTGCATGGCTTTTGTGCCAGCTCAGTCAGCCGACCCCTCTCAGGGCAAAGATGGTAACAGTGAAATCCATAGGTGTTTACTCACTGTCTACACCAAGCGCTGATGAGCACACCAGGCAACATAGACGCCATCTTCAACATCTGACTAGGAGGCAAGCCTTATTTCCTACTGGGAATTTCCTTTTGGAAATGTCAGAGAAGTTGCACACAAAGATCTGCTGTGTCAATCATAACCCAGAGCCAGTGTCTCCTCCCTGCCTGTGTTTGTATGGTCCATAGACAAGAATCATTCCCAGGGCTGAAAAGATGGCTTAGTGGTTAGAAACATCTGCCGATCTTGCCCAGGACCTGGGTGTGGTTCCCAGCACCCATGTGATAACTCACATCTGTCTGAAACTCCAACTCTAGATCTTCCACTCTCTTGGGGCCTCTACAGGTCCCCATGCTTGTGGTCTCTATAGACCCCTATGCGGGTAGCCACTATAGGACCCTATGCTTGCATGCACAAACAGACACATGCCCAACCACATACACATAATTTTAAAGTTAATAAGCACATCTTATTTAGGATGGATTTCCTATCTGAAGTGCTGGCTATAACATGGAAGCTCGTCATCTTTTGTGGTGTATAAATACCTGTGAAACATCCTGCACGTTGCTTTGCCTCTTGGTCTATAAATTCTGGATGTTTACCATTTGGATTAAAAAATAAAATGTTTGTTGGTTTCATCTCTCGAGTGTGAATTCTCAACCTATGTTGATGAGTCAGAGGCAGAATGATTTTAGATGGTTCAGGCATGAGTTGTTTGATTGTTATGTTTTATTGTTATTGTTATTGTTTTTGTTTTTGTTTTTTACTTTCCATGTATTTTAGAAAGAGAAAGCCAAATACTTTAAAACCCTGATTTTATAGACAATCTCACTAAATTCAATGTAAAGAAAAAATATAAATCCAGTTGAAATCAATTTAAAAACAAGTAAACAATCATGGACATACAAGGAAAACCACGGAGATGATACACGGGTGTTAGGGCAGAAAGCTCACAAATGAGCTAAGAGAAGCAAGGACCCATCAGGGCCTGACATGCCTTAAACACATAATCCTGCACTTGAGAGGCTGAGACAGGAGAATTACAAGGAGTGTGAGGCTAGTCTGAACTATAGGAGAGTTGTTGGTGCCCTGGGAATGAATAACTGTAATTTCCATCTTCAGTATCTGAGACTAATATTCCTAGAACCTTTGTTTCTGAGAACTCATATCTCAGGAGAAGGTTACACAAGATGGGCCTCACCCAGGATTTCCCTGTAACTTGGGGCCACCGTCTGTCCTGATGTCTCCTTCTATTGATTCCTGACTTAGAAAGACAGATGAAGGTCCCTTTGATGGGTTCGGAGGTTTGGTAGGGAAATCTCAGAGGTACTTGGGTTCAGCCAGAGATGGGAAGCTGGGACAGCCATCTGATAATTACAGTTGTTATTTTGAGACCCAAATAGCAGAGACCGAGAAAACATAGTGAAAACTCACATTAAGACAAATGAACAGAAACAACAGGATCTAGTTGGACCCCCTGAGGATGATACCTTGGTTGTGTGTGTGTGTGTGTGTGTGTGTGTGTGTGTGTGTGATGTGTATGATGTGTGTGTGTGAGTGTGTACTATTTGTGTATGTAGTGTGTGTATGGGTGTGTGTGTGTATGTGTGTGGTGTATATGGTGTGTGTGTATATGTGTTAGTGTGAATGTGTACTGTGTATGTGTGTGTATGGTATGTGTGTGTATGTGTGAGTGAGAATGTGGATGTATGTATGAAGTATGCACACATGTGCGCGTGCACGTTAATATTTTTTAACGCAGACTATTTTGTCCTTTTTGGTTGAAGCTGCCATTTAGCAACTGAGACAAACAGGAAAGTCTGTGTTATTTTTTACAGGAACACATCAAAGGTACTTTTTGGCCACAGTCAGGATGTGTATCAATCAAGGAGAAAGGATTGTGAGGTGCCCGTGACCCTTTCAAAGAAGTGGTGGTAGCAACACAGGGCACAGGAAGGGGTCCTGGCTGGGAGAATAGGAAAGAAAAGCAGGAGAGAGGAAGGCCCCTGGCTTTGTCCGGGTCTAATGGCAATGGCTTCCTAGTGCCTGTGACGTGCTCAGGAGCTGAGAAGCAAACACGCCGTCCCATCTCATTCATCATCTTTCAGGGAAGCAGGACGAAACTTTGTCTCCTGGCTAGACTAAATAGAGACCAAACTTATCTTCTGTCTCATTTTGAAAGGGAAAAAAAGAAAGCAAAACAGACACAAGTCCAACGCTCTTTTAAGGCGGGTGACATTTCACAGAGGTTTAAGTTACCTAAGGCCTCTTCTAGTCTCCTGTTTCATAAACAGAGCATCATTGTCTGATAGCAGGGGTGTGGCTTGGAGCAGCCTGTCCCTGCTGGATGTCCTGAGGTTCTTGGATGACATTTCCCTGCTTTGATGGGGGACGGACTGACAATATTAATGTGGCCCTTTTATCTGGGTTTACAGGAAGTACACAAAGAAAAACGGAAGTTGTCAACGCTCTAACGGCCATCTATTGTGAGGCATAAGCCCATCCAGGAAACACGTGCTAGGAGCTCTGGCTTCATTTTAACCCCCAGCACTTCGGGGTCTGGAAGTGAGAGCCCAGGGCCGGCTTGGTAACCATGACAGGCTGCGTGTTTGGGTAAACATTTCCACAATTTAATTCTCACCCCAGGAACAAGCTTAGGGACATTTGGAGAAAAATGGTGGCACAGGTCTGACTGTCTACGTGGAGGAGGCTGAGACCAGAGGACCACGAGTTCCAGTCTTGCTCTGGTTACAGAGTGAATTCAAGGCTACCCTAGGTGACTTAAGCAGACCCTATCCCAAAATAAAAGAAAATTAAAATTGAAAAGCTTGGTGGGGGGAGCGGGCACAGCTCACTTGTAAAACAATTGCCCCCATGTGCACAAGGTCCTACACAGAGAGCAAGAGAGACAGAGACAGAGACAGAGACACAGAGAGAAACAGAGAGAAACAGAGACAAAACAAAAAGACAGAGGGACAGATAGACCAACACACTCACACAAACAGTGACATAAACAAAGCAAAAGACAGACACACAGACACACAGACAGACACACACAGATGCACACAGACACAGAGACAGACTGACACATAGACGGATGCACACACACAGAGAGAAACAGTGACAGAGAAAAAGAAAAAGACAGAGGGACAGACAGACACACACAGAGAGAAGCAGTGACAGAAACAAAACAAAAGACAGACAGACACACAGACCAGACAGACAGATACACAGACAGACACACAGACACATAGACAGACGGTGGGATCGGAGAATGACAAGACAAGTGCTCAGGGCAGCGTTGAAGCAGCTTCTGTACACATGCTCTTACAGTTAGAACTCTGTGCCTACATAGCTGGGCACACCAGACCCAGAAACCTAGGTCTTACCCATCCCGTCTGAACCCTGAGCACGGCACACTCAATGTAACATCAGTCAGGTACAGAAGCCAGACTGGACGTAAACCAGAAACCTAACGGAAGAGCCTGTCTTCTGTCCTGCTGCCTTCGCCTTTCTAAAAGATTGCTGGAAATGCCATTCTTCTCATTGTGCTAATAAATAAACCAAGGCCCAAAGGGATGTGATGTCCTCACACACACACACACACACACACACACACACACACACACACACACAGTTGCAATATAACACCGGGATGCACAGTTAAATGTGATTTTTTTAAAGAGATCTTAATTTTCATTACATGAATACTCCATGGCACATTTGTGAGATGTGTGGAGTCTCTGTGAGCGTCACGTCATTCTTCAGGTCATGAAAGTTTATCAGCAGGCACCATCTTGGTGTCTTTGGGTCCTAATTTTCCCAGCTCCAAGGAAGGCTGACCCCTTCTTATTCAGGTGAGCTGTTGATGATGAAGGCTTCATAAACCTTAGAACTTGGGGGCCGGGCTAAACTCATTCCTAGCCGTGACTGATGTCTTCAGAATTCCATGGACAGGTCTAAATTGCATGTCTACACTGTAGACATAACAAGAGACACGCAGAAGGACAAATACGTTAGCTAAGAATGCTTGCGCGAGCAGCAGATAGCAGAAAGTCAAAGCTAGATTCTTTCTCTAAGCCCTTCTGGCATGCAGCTGAGTTCTTTATCCAGGGACTGTCCTCCAACATGGCGGGGTCACAATGTTCCTGCCTACCTGGGCTGGTGTTTTGTTTCAGCTTCCTGTTTTTCCCCCTGGGGGAGATTTTGTTGTGTGTGTGTGTGTGTGTGTGTGTGTGTGTGTGTGTGTGTGTGTGTGTGTGTGTGATATTCTCAACAGGAAGTCAGTGTACCCGCCTGCCCTCACAAACCAAGCCCATCTTGGGGTCTTATTTTGGAAGC